>NW_027279838.1:0-2500 GCF_046629955.1 Centroberyx affinis | reverse complement strand
TCCCAAAGATGCCCAGGTGCTGTTTAAAGTGGCAATCCTCGAGTTCCTCTTCGGTGCTAAGCCATTGCTGTGGTGATTTTGCACCGCACAGAGATCACATGGAAATCAAACAGTGTGATTTGAGTTTCTGTTGGTACCGCTCTTTCTACCCAGCTCTTCTTCTATTTATTCCAAACAAACCACTGTTAGTTCTGCCGGAAACATAAAAACACATCACTATTTTTTCATCACTATTTACATCAATCTGTGGTAGAGAGTAACTAACTGGACTTTTATGAAAATGTTGCGGATTATTACTTTAATATAATGTTTAATGCACAAATATCCCCTCCATAAACACACCTCCACACACTTATAAAAAACGGACATTATCACATCTAACCCCTCCGCTCCTCTCTGTCTCCTCCTTCCCTCCTCCTTCCCTCCAGACTTCTCGGGGAACTACCTCCACCTGGATGCAGGCGCCCACACCCAGCGGCAGCGAGCCCGCCTGCTGAGCCCCGAGGTGGGGCCGGAACGGGGCCCGCTCTGCCTCCTCTTCTACTACCAGCTCCAGGGGGAGGCGCAGGGGAGCCTGAGGGTGCTGCTGAGGGACAGCGACCAGGAGGAGACGCTGCTGCTGTGGGCCCTCAGAGGAGACCAGGGACCCCACTGGAGGGAGGGGCGCACCATCCTGCCCAAAGCCCCAAGGAGTATCAGGTAAGTTTAGTTGAGCAAGGCACTGCAAGAAAACAGCTAATTCTGTTTACACACCTTTTTATTTGCAGAATAGAGTCTACCCATCTTTTTCGGCACATATAAATCTTTATGACCGAAATTCATTGTATCTGTTGTAGTAAGCAGTTAAAACTGATGTCTATTATATGAGGATAGGGCATTTTAAGGAGTAAAAAGCATAAATGAATGTTTTTCTGCAAATATAATTTACCCACCTTTTTATTTACCACTACATCACTGTCCATAACCAAAGAAAGAAGCTGTGGTTTGAATTGTCCTCTCTCTCTCTCTCTCTCTCTCTCTCTCTCTCATCCAGGTGGTGTTTGAGGGGTTTTTTGAACACGGGACCAGAGGCCACATCAGAATAGACAACATCCACATGAGCAACAGCATCGAACTGGAGCAGTGTACACGTAAGTCTCATACTCCATTGAATCAAATATCTATCTATCTATCTATCTATCTATGTCTCTCTCTCTCTCTCTCTCTCTCTCTCTCTCTCTCTCTCTCTCTCTCTCTCTCTCTCTCTCTCTCTCTCTCTTCTCCACCCTGTCTTCCTCTCTCTCTCCGTCCTTCCCGCCAGACCCTCTAAGCTATGTTCTCACTAGAGACCGGAGAAGAGAGAGAGAGACAGGAAAAAAAAAACTCATAACGTTTCTCGTTCACAAAAAAAAAAAGAAAGTAGGCCACAAACGGCCTTTGGGCATGGATTCTAATCTATCTTTCATTATATCTCCCTCTCTATCTCCCTCAGTCTTTTCCTATATCACCCCACCCCATCCTCTCTCTCTCTTTCTCTCTCTCTCTCTCTCTCTCTCTCTCACCCTTATGTGATTCATAAGCAAAGCCTAACCTAATATTACTAAACAAAACGTGTGTGTTTGTGTGCGATGAAATAAATACCGGAGAGAGCAACATGTAGTTAGTTTGCTATTATAATGCTAGACGGACTCTCTCTCTCTCTCTCTCTCTCTCTCTCTCTCTCTCTCTCTCTCTCTCTCTCTCTCTCTCACACACAAGCTTACCCACCACACTACTACTAATCACTGTTATTATTTCAGACACGTCTTTAATGGCGTGGATATGTGTGCTTCTCACTGCGCTGGCTTCCCAGTTGTAGCTGTTATGGATGCTTTGTTAGTTACAGTAGAAAAGTGCAGGCTTACTTGAAATAGACAGACTAGACATGGAATAAAGTTTTAAATCCTTCTCATTTCCTCGTTTGACTCTCATGACTTTGACAAACATCATTCCCACCCACGCACACACACATACACACACACACACACACATACACACACTGTTTGTTCTCTTCTCTCTATCATGTGAAGTAATGGGAATATTCTTATCATTTAATGTAGCGGAGCAATGCTTCACTCAGCACAGCAGGACAGCATTAGTTAGTTAGCCTGATGCGCATACACACACACACACACACACACACACACACACACACACACAGAGACACACACTCGCACTTAATCGCACACAAAAGCAGTCACAGTTTTAATACATTAATACACATTCGACCACACGCACACACACAGACACAAACACACACACACTCTGCCAAACCGGCTCCCCTGCTCCCCACATTGCAAGCTGCTTAATTGTCTCATTCCACCCATTTTGAATGATCCCACTGTTTCTCTGCCGTCTGACTGTCTGGCTGGCTAGTTTCTCGTCTCTGTCCAACTTCTCCCCATTTAACTTTTTGTCCCCCACTATGAAATCATGCGGGAGACCGTAGAGCGGTCCCTGTTCTCTTTTTTGTTCGGTCGTC